>NC_137955.1:8795000-8810000 GCF_963924665.1 Micromys minutus | reverse complement strand
GAGCAAGTGTCAAAGTTGAGTAAAGGAGTTATTGGTGGGTGTGCTGGCACACCTTGCAGAGCTCCACAATAGGCTGGGTTCAGAAGCTTTGAGGGAAATGATCCAGCAAGATGACACCTAATATAAGACTCTATTTAAAATGAAAAGCATTTATTATTCTAAATATTCTTAATTTGGAGTGAAATCTAATAATTTATTAATCAGGATCACTATTATTTTTCAAAACGTCTTAACTATCTGTCACTGAAAAGTCAACTCAAGCTTAAAATTATATACCTGAGTGCAAAGTTTGGGTACATTTAATGGTTGTGCTTAAAAGTTATAATTATGTTGTCCTACCTGCCTTAATTAGCTAGCTAATGACCTTAGCAACCCAATTTAGCTGCCTGACATCCCCAATTTCTGTCTCTGCTAGTCCTACTGTGATTTTCCTGTCTGTGATCTCTCTGTTAAAATGAGATAGTTCTATACAATACACATTCATTCATCCAGTCATTAGGCATCCATTCAATGAGCATTTACTGAATTCTCCCATGCAATCAGTACTAGAAGATACACTGGGGCTGTAGTTGTGAACAATAGTGAACCTAACTACTCTTTGGTGCATCTTCAGCTTACAGAAAGGCAGGTATTTATCAAGCATTTAGAAAAGTAAACACAATATACAAAGGTTGTATTGTAAGGAAACCTGAGGTAGGTAGAGAAATAAATGATCAGGAGGGCAGAATTTGAGGGGTCATCTGAAAGTGATGTAAGAGTTCACTGGGTTGAAGAAAAGGAACAAAGGAAATACTTGTTCAGAGAAGACTGCAACATGCCATGAATCAAGTGTGAAAGTTCTGTGGAGCACAAAATGTGGGTCAAACACAGTGCCAGAGAGAAAGCGCTGTGAGGCAGCCACTCAAGTGAGTCAAGAGGAAGTTTGGAATCCTAATCTTGAAGATGGGGATCCACCCACGTGTCTCTCCAGGGGGCGGAGCTGTACAGTTCTAAAGCACTCATTTTGAAAGGGCCCCTCTGTCTCCAGGGAGGGGATTGAAGAACAAATGGGAAGAGGCCACTGAGCTGTTGCTGTAGTGGCAAGCTTGAGGCATAGATGAGAAAGGCGAAATGCTGGGGAGATCTGGGACCACTGAAAACCCAGCAGGTAGAGAGAAGGGGAGGTGGCTGGCTGATTTATCTTTGGGCTGTTCACATCATTGACATTCTGACTATCATTTTGATACAGGGATCTATAGGCCAGATACTTTTTTGGTATAGTGAGAAATTAAGAAAACATAATATGATGGACAGGCATGATAGATTGAGAGTCTTTGGGTCCAGGAAGTATCCATGTGGAAATCTCTGGTGGTCCCTGGTTATAGTTCATAGTTCCAGGGCTAGCTCAGAACTGCTGGACCAAAGATCTTTAAAGTAAGGGCCCAAGGAGTTTGTATTCTTAAACAGGTGGCCCTAACTGATTTCTAGACCAATCTCCACTTGAGATCCACTGCAGAGACAGAGACAGGCTCTGAAGAGCACCAACATTTTCCCCCACAGAAGAGAAACATGAACACATACATGCACATGCGTGCACACACACAGGCACACACACACACACACACACACACACACACACACACACAAGACCACAATATGCTGCAGTCTCCTTATCAAATTTTAATTCTGAAAAAAAAAAAACTCAGACTTTATACTGGTTAACTGTCCAGATTAATCTCACAATTCTCATACAATTAAAATTCTAGGTCCCCAAGGGCTACCTGAAAGCAGCTCTAACTCTGCTGACTTGTGCTGGTCCACTCTGTTTAAGTCCTTGTCCTTTGTCTAGCATGAGCTCCTCCTCCATCCCTCTCTCCTGGGCACTGACCTTTTGACTCATCCTTTTTCCTAGAAAGACAGCATTTCCAGTGAGCAAAATGTCACATTACCTTTGCCGAACAGGACATTTCAAATAAAATATTAGCAATAACAATTACCTCTAAGCCACTAATCCTTCTGAAGCTACTTTAAACCACCAAAGGATTTAAGGCAATTCCCTGAAAATATCTCAGGCTTAATAGATTATGGTCCTGGGCAATGAAAGAGTGGCTCCCGCTGCCTTAACTTGAATTATGTGGTATATTCTCCTATAAAAGAAAATCATGACACAAACTGGTTCAAATATTATTTAATGAAAGAAACCAGGTCACAGAAATACATATATTCACTATAGTCTTGCAGGACACATCATATTGTAAGGCTATCTCAACGACTAGTGTGCTATTGCCAAGTGAAGCCACTGAAGACAAAATTAATATTCTATTATTTGTCTCCCCGAGCAGGCTGGCCGTTTGGCGCAGCCCACACATATAAGGCCCTCTGAAAGAATGCTTTCTTTAGCGATGCTGCAGGGATGGGGCTGAGAGTAAGGCATCCTGAAAACTGTCCTTCTGGCAGGAATGGGGGAACCTATGATAGGAGTTGTTTATTTTGTTTGCTCCTGTAATAAATCTGTACCCTGTGCCCATTCTGACCAGAAACTATGCTGAAAGTTGGGAATTAAAAGCAACAAAGAAACAGTGCCTGATTTCTGGAAGTCATAGAAGGGGACACAGATGAGAGAACAAAAAGGAAATAAGGATGACTGGGCACAGTAGCACATTTCTACTCTTAGCCCTCGGGGGGGAGGGGGGGCTGAGGCAGGAGGATCATGAGTCTGAGGTCAGCTTGGGCCACATGGTAAGATACTACCTAAAAAACTAATTAGTGAACTATTTGTAGGAGTAAAAAGCAAGCATGAAATAATTGTCCCAGAACAGTATGTGCCCAGAGAGCCAAGAAGAGGGCTCAGGACCAGTCCACACATGGTACTCCTCAGGCCCAAAGAAGCCTTGAATGAAGGTTTGAAGTTGGTCAAATTTGCTTCTGGTTTCTAAAGGATGTTTTTAGCAAAGTTCTCCACCCCCATGAACACATGCTCACATCGTTATGTCCCTATCTTGGTCCCTATTCATTCATGCCTTGACCTTAAGTATAACTGACCAACCAATAGCCAGAGCCTGGCCTGGCAGTAAGCAATGAGCTCTTCCATTTTGTGTTCAGAGCAGCCTAAGTAGATCATCTAGTGATAATTACAATGTTACACATGACGATTAAACCCAATTCTATCTTAAAGATGAGCAAACCCACATTGATTAAATGAAACAGATTTGCCTAGTTTCCTAATTAATGGTGATAAGGCCAACAGCCTTGTCTAAACCTCCTGGCCCTACCCTTCACAGTGAGCACATTGTCCTAGAGGGGAAAAAAATCTTCCTGGTCCCCTGAATCAGGCACAAGACAAGAACACGTTTGGTATCTCAGTCACTGAAAGCAGAGGCTACAAGTTCCGCAGTGCCAGACCTGCACTGTCTTCAGAGGCAGTTCTGTTGTTCGTGGTTCTTGGAGTGAAGCATCAAAATGATTCTCTGTTGCTCTAATTCTCTAAGGAGAAACTGGGCACGGTCCCTGAAGTTTGTGCTTTTGTTTCTTACTGCACAGTAAGACAGGGTGATTGGGTGCCAGGTGAAACTGTCCTGTGACTTGGTGGCTGAAAGCAAAACACAATGCAGATTATGATTAAGCCAAGGAGACTAACAGGAACTCCAGAAAGCACACAGGCTACACTAGAGAGGTAACAGGTCTTCTCTTTGTACACTGTTGGGCTTAGGGATAAAGAGCAATAGTCAAATGCCTATCTAGCCTGTATGAAGCTCTGTGTAAGGCCCTGGGTACAATCCTCAATAGTGGGGGGATGGAACGGTATTGCTGATAATCAATTGATCAGGAGGAAAGTCAGAGTGTCCATTTCAACACAACCTTTTATACTGTGACCAATGTTTAATTTAATGAGATTTTTTCCCCTAAAGAAATGAGCTGAATGAGAGAAGACAGTACAAGTTTTGCAGCTTTCTATTTAAAATTGGTTAGAGAAGCTATGAAGAGTTTAATCATTTTCACAATAAGCCAAAGGACATTCTCTGTCTTTTAATGGTTTTCTAAGGAAATTAAATAATATTACAGAGCTGACGAAATGTCTCATTTCACTAATATGAAAGGAGATATACGATATTGCCATGTACCTAGACAATAGATTTTGAGCAATAATGAAGAATCTGCTTTATTATGCTAAGTATGAGCCAGGCAATGCAAATTACACCACACAGAGAAGTTGGCGCCCTTAATGTTTAACAACAAAACTATGTGTTGAGGGCATTGCTTACTGTTTGTTCTGTTTTTTGTTTTTGATAGGATAGCCTCACTGTGTTGTCTAAACTAGCCTCAAGCTCATGGTCTTCCTGCTTCAACTTCTAAAAGGCCAGGATTACATAAATGTGTGCAATACCACACTTGCAAAAATCAGGAGCAGAGGACAGGAGATGTGAGGCTGCCTTAACTCTCCTCCTTGTTACTCACCCTAACTTCACCCTTTGCTCATTTTCAACATTACTTAAGATTATATAAAGAGTGTGATCGAAGACATTATGAGAGAAACTGCAGTGGTTTGAATATGTGTGGTCCATCGAGTGGCACTATTCGGAGGTATGGCCTTGTTGGAGGAAAGGTATCATTGAGGGTATTGGCTTTAAGACTCTTATCCTAGCTTCCTGGAAACCAGTCGTCTCCTAGCAGCCTTCAGATGAAGATGTAGAGCTCTCAGCTCCCGTACCATGCCTGCCTGGATTCTGCCATACTCCCACCTTGATGATAATGGACTAAACCTCTGAACCTGTAAGTGAGCCCCGATTAAATGTTGTCTTATAAGACTCGCCTTGGTCATGGTGTCTGTTCCCAACAGTAAAACCCTAAGACAAAATGCAGGTTGGGCCTCAGGGCCCTTCAATGTACTTCTGGCCATGGCCTCATAGACCCAAGCGGCAGAGCTGGCCTTCATCCCAGCCAATGTAACCATAAACTCATTTTCACAGCTCTAGTTCTATAGAAAGACTTTTTGAGCTATTTTGAAATGCAGGTGAGTACAGCCATGTGTAGGACAAAAGAAGGTGGTAAAGAAGAGTGTAAGATAGCAACACCTGCAATGGTTTCCACACTTGTGATTTAGGTCACAGAGTACACTTGGCATCTCTGGGCTAGAAAGAAACGTGGTGCTAGCTTCCAGAGACTTTCAATTATCCTAATCAAGACACAGTTCTTCGGAAAGTAACTGCAGGCTGCACGGTGATTTGCGTCTTAGACTCCACATCTGTATTTCCTAGTCCTAGGGTGAGTATAGGCATGTGGTTTTCCTTTTCACAACCTGCAGTACACTTTTTAAAATATTGCTTCCCAACGGTGACTGTTTCCATTACCCAGCTGTTGGGGAAGTCAACATCAATGAAACTGAGCTCTCTCTCCTGTGAAACCACACAGCTTCAGACGCTCTGGATGGCCAATGGAAGCCCAGACACTGCTGGGTGACCAGTGCCGGGAAGCAGGAAGGGAGATAATCCCCGTGTCCTGCTTTCATCAACTGGAACAATTGGCTTAACCTCTCTAACCAACATTTCCCTCTTCGGAAAGACTGGACTTTAATCTCCATACAACAGGGAGTTAGGAGGAAAGGCAGAGGGGAGAACCAGTCTACACAGGCTGTGTTCTGAAGTTGGCACTCTTAGCTGTCAGAGAGGTTAATCCTGTGGCCTCAGCAAGTGTGCTATTTCATGTCTGCAAGCTTGTCTTTCTAGGTACCCCAGCAGCTCTTGATCAGAGCATAAAGTGGCCTGATGTGTTAATTCACCACTTGAACAGACCATTGAGACAGTTAACTTACCTGTGCAGTGTTCTGCCCAGTGGCTCGGGACTCGGGATGTAGGCGGGAGAAGGAAGAAAAGGCAAGTGAGCCTGAGGGTTGATGGTGGTCTGCAGTGTGTAAAGGCTTATAAACAGATAGGGTATGGGGAAGACAATCAGGGCCCTCCTCTTGGCAGGGTGCCCCTACCCAGCGGACAGCTTCCAAATGAATACCGAGGTGGGATGAAGAGCAAAACGAAAACTGATTCTCAGTGCCTTTGTAGGCCATTCTTCCATAAGAGTAATGCTCCAGGTGAAGGTCTGAGTTCTGGAGAGGAGAGCCTATGATGCTTCCAGGCTCTAGTACCAAGGCCAGATATTGTACTGGGGACAAACAGTACCCAAAATAGAAATGGGTAATTAAAAATATCAGAACATTCCAGAACCAATTACCTGAAACCCATCCCCGACCATACCTTCAATGTCACTCAAGGCCAATTTGACATTTCCAAGTCATGATTGTTGAATATTTTCCCAATGTGCTTGCTCCACACTCCCAGCCCCCCTCCCCCACCATGGAGCCCATCCTATCCCATCCTATCTCCATCAGCCTGCTCTCTCCCTAGCCCTCCCTCAGCTCCCCTTTTCCATCCCAATAACAGTTACCCACCAATTTAGAGTACTGCTGATTGGACAAATGTTCCCACTGTTTACAATAAGAGGGTGGTGCACTGTGGCTACATTTACTTCTGTGACAAGCTTTCCGGTTTTCTTAAACATTCAAATTATCTTAAAGTATTTCTTTATCTATCCTGCCTGACACCTATATATCCTCATTTCAGAATCCTAACCTCGGAACATGTCCACATCCTGCATGATTTTTAGTTAGCTGCTCTCTGCAAAGTGCTGTACACTAGGATTTTCTGTGATGATAGAAAGGTTTGCCTTTGTACTTTCTGTGTGGTAGCCATGAGTCATGTTAAGCACTTCAAGTGTAGCTACTATTACTGAGACATTTTTAATTTATTATTTTAATGGGAGAGTTTAATCCACTTACATTTAATCTGACGGTTAAAATAATTGGGCTAAAGTTTTCATTTTTTTAATATCACGACATTTGTATTTTGTTCCTCTGTTTATGGGTACTTTGTTTTCTACTTATGCAATAGTACAAAAGAACTGATTCTTTTGTATCTATTTCTGGATACTTTAGGGTAAATTGATTCTTTTGTTTCCATCTAATCTCTTGTATTGACTTAAAATAATACCTCTTTCTTCCCAACTGTATTTTTTACTACTTGATATAGAAATTATAATACACATTCTTCAGTCCTTATGGTTTACCTTCAAACTTCACTGACATCATCATATCTTTCCTGTGTGCCCTTGACTGGTAGTTTACTATAAGCTCTCAAAAAACATTTTGATTACTATTGCTTTAGACAATTCTCATTTTTCTTCAAGTAATTTAAAATTGTAAACAAATGCATACACATGCATCAGTATAAAAGTACTAAAAAATAAAACAGTTTATAAATATCCTTAAGTAGTTTTTTTTAACTGTTCTTAATTCATTCCACTTTAGGGTTCCATCTTTGAGACCATTTCAGTCTCTGAGACTAAACACCTCTGCCTGGCTTTCCCTTCCCTGCCCACCATGTTATTTAACTGCAGACTTTGCATTAACTGGTACAGCTAACTGTGGGGACTAACTCCTCTCTGCAGAACCTAATGCCTGTTCAAACCAGCCCCGGTTCCACCAGCCTCTAAGAGGCTCATTTCCTTCCAACCCTTCATTCAAGGATGTCATGCCACTAATTTCAAATGGGCCAAAGTGATATATCTCCACCACTAAAGGCACAAATGCAATACATGAAAGGTTTCTCTCCTTTCCCTGTTTAAAATTTCTCTCCATGGAGTTGGAGAGATGGGTCTGAGAACACTTGTTGCTCCTGCAGGAGACCCACGTCTGATTCCCAGCACTTACACGGTAGCTGACATTGTCCATAGCTCCAGTTCCAAGGAAATTTGTGCCCTCTTCTGACTTTCTTAAAATCCAAATTCACATGTTGTATCTAGACATGCATGGTCACAAAACATTCATACACATAAAATAAATAAACCTAAAATCTATCTCCTCACACCCCCCTCTGTCTCTCTCCATCTCTTCCTTCTTTCTCTTACTCCTTGAAGATTGTTACAGAGCATTTACCAACACACCACTGCCTAAACCTCGCCTCAGAAATCACTAAGAACACTGTAAAGATGGAGGATGACTTTTCCTGTCATTCACTATGCACACACACACACACACACACACACACACACACACACACACCACTGTTCATGATCTTAGTGCATTATTATGTCAGCAACCATTCTCTATATCCAGGGGCTCATCTCGAACCTTGTGAGTTTAAATGTGCTCATTGTTATTTCGTTCAGTCTTTAAAAGGAAATGAATGAAGTGCATGTGTCTAGTCTATCATCTTTTGTCTTTAAAAGTAGAAATTTCCAAAACTGAGCATCTTCAAGACTCTAAAGCAAAACTAACAAAAATAAACATCTCCACATTGACACGGCTTACATTTTCATTTTATTGTTAAATATAGATCACTTCAGTGTCAATAATTTGATTCAAGTCAATATCTGCCCACCAGTTCCTACATGCTACATACATGTGATTCCAGATGCTAGAAAGAACAAAGCAGACCTGCTACAGTCACATACAGCTTGGAAATCTACAGAGAAGATAGCCGACTAAGGCACTTGCACACATGTGAGAGGAGAGAAAAAGGAAAGCACACAGCAAAGAGGTTTGTGTAAGCTGAGCATCAAGGAACACTTGCCACAAAGGACCATGCTCACTCTGTGACCAGACAAGTAAGAAAGTGCATACCACTCAAGTTTGGAAACATCTCAGAACTTGTTCAAAAACAGATAATCTTGATTAAGGGATTCTGGGAACTGGTACACAGTCTCCAGAAAAGTTAGGAATCAGCCCCAGAGGCTATGTCTCTATAAATGATGCCCAGATTAATGATCAGAGCACTCCGGGAAGGACCCACATTTAGCCCAGGCTCTCTCCTCAGTACCTAATGATGCTTACCACAAGGCTGTTGCCAAATCTGCTTCTCAAAAAAATTACTATTTTTCTGTCCTCCTTGCCAGAATGGCCTTTTGTCTTATTCCCTTTTTTCCCACATTTAAATCTCAGACAAGGTACACTTGCAAGTTTGGGCTCAGATGAGTATGTCCTAGCAACAACAAAAGCTGAGAAAATAATTTTATCTCATTAGTCTTGGTTCTAGGAATCATGAAATGAAAATCTTGAAAACATAAAATGTTAAAAAAAAAAAAAAAAAAAAAAAAGCCTAGTTGCCCAAGGGCACAACATTTCCACCTGAAAGTATCCCATGTCTTTTGTGTGCTGTTTGGCTTTGATCGGTGTGTGGCTAGCTGCTGTTTCAATATTTCACTATACCTAAGATCTTACACAAATCGCAGCTCATAAAGTTGTAAGGGTCTTCCAGAGACATCGTCTGGCTGGGCTCTGCCTTCTAGAAAACGAATCGTCCTTCACCACGGGTTTAGATAAACTCTGATATTTTGGCCGTTAATCCAAATAGATGTTGATGATCTTTATTTTGATAGGTGACAGAAATCTGAAGCAGAAGTGGAGGCTTGGTAATGGAAAAGGAAATGGGGAATTGAAAGAAATGATGTGTCCCTTTTGAGGACTTTCAAGGGCCCAAAGTTGAGCCACGTGGCATCGCGTCTGAGCTGACAATGCTGATTTTGACAGTGATGGCATTTTCATGGTGAGCAAAAGCAGCCGAGGAAGCCAAGGTAGAAATGCTTAAAAAAAAAAAAAAAAAAAAAAAAAAAAAAAGAGGATATCCAAGGTCTAGCAAGGCTGAACGCAGTGGTGGAGGAGAAAATTGGAGGTGAAAGGTGATAGTGGAGAGGGGTCAGCAGGAAGGTAGGAACTGACCTGCAAGGAGGTGCGGGGACCATGGAAAGCCCTCTCTTCCTGAGATATCTTTATGAATAATCTAAGTGTTTAGTGCTGAGTCCTGAGTTGAGAAACTGGACAGTCTTACGAGGCTCTACTGTGTTTTTAGGCCTTTAAAGCTGCACCATCCATTGAATACAAGCCTAGGAGGCCGTTGATCATCAGTCATCTCTCTGGATCTATCTGGCTTTGGCTTTGTTAATAATTTTAGCTACTTTTATTTGCTGTATACATGTGTGCATGTGCGCGTGCTCGCGCGCACGCGTGCACGCACACACACACACACACACACACACACACACACACACACGGAAAACATCACAAGGCACAAGTTGGCACTGTTTTTTTCAAATAACGAAAAGTGACCCAGAGGAAAGGGGTGTGTCTCCAGGGTTGTGTCGGGCCAGAGTTAAATACTGAAAGATGTCTCTCCACTTCTGAATGTTTGGAAAGTCCAGCAGACCGGGAAAAATGACTTGACTCCCAGCCTTGTCCACGGCTTCTGTGAACTCGAAAACGTTGCTTAACTCTGGTGACACAATTCAGTGCCTCATTTTAAAGAAATAGGAAGGATATAATAGTGTTCTCTTCATTTAATGAGAATACCATAGCAATGATTTCTTTGGAGTCAAATGAAAAAAAAAATAATAACAGTTCTGTGACTGCTGTGCTTGAAACTTAGGGTCTTTGTTATATATCTATAGAAATTACTAAAGCAATAAACCTGCGTTATTAGGTTATATGAAGCAAAGACACACGTGAGGAAGTTTTGATTCAAATATGGTCCACACACAAAGACCATAGAAACCCTGACCTTTTAAAGCAGTCAGACATAGCACAGAATGTGAACAGGATATGACACAGCTTTCAGTCCAACTGGGTAATTACATGAAATTTAACTTCTCTTGCGTTTCTATGATTGAAGAGAATACTGGAAATTTTCAAGCCATAATTCCAGTGTAACACAAACATTAGAGCTACATGTTTACTGCACATTGGGGACTATTCCTAGTCTAAGTGTTTAGCAAGAATCATTGGAAAGTGTCTGGTCTTGCACATCCCAGCGGAGCCCACACTGTTTCTTGTGATTTCGTCACTAAGCACACAACTGCATTTCACAATGATTAATATTAGTAATATCATATTAATACAATTTTGCTTTACATTATGCCTTTATCTAAACAGCCATATACACTATATCAGCAAATCTCATAATAGCTAGAAGAGAGAGAAACTATATTCTTGATTTATGTGGGTAAAGAAAATGAGACGGTGTCAAGACCACTCCTGATGTACATCTTTGTCTTTCGGTAGGCATAATCTTGCTGGCTCCTTTACAAAGAAAAGAGGGGATTCGCAGTGAGGAAACCTCTGCTGGGATGGGAAGCAGAGGATCTAGTCCTTCCGTCCAGCTCAGCTACTAACTCTTCAAGTTCTTAAGGACCCCAAGCCAAAGAGAAGTAATTGAGCCCTCAGAAAAGAATGTAATTTTTTATTAGATAATCTGTATTTACATTTGAGATGTTATCCCCTTCCCCCCCACACCCCACTCCCATCCTCCTCCCCTCCATTTGTCTTCACAAAGGTGCACTCCCTCAATATCATTCTCTCCAACCAATTGCCTTGGCATTCCCCTTTATTGGAAAACATGCCTCAAAGGCCTCTTCTCACATTGATGCCAAACACTCCTATTTTCAGCTAAATATGCAGCTGAAACAATAGGTCTCTCAATGTGTTCTCAGTGCTTGGTGTTTTAGTTCATGGGAGTTTTGGAGGGTTTGTTTGGTTGCAACCCCTTTCAGCTCCTTAAGTCCTTTCTTTAGCAACCTCATTGGGGTCTCCGAGTTCAGTCCCATGGTTAGCTGCAATGCTGTCAGAACTGTACTTTTTAAATACATGTTGAGAATAGGGAAATGGAAAATACACATACCCCACTTGCCAAAATAAGATAGATAACCCTCTGTTTGACCTCACACATGCGTCTCTTAAGCACAACTCAATCCCTGCCTGCCATACAGAAGTGTGGCCATTGCAGTTCCCTGCCTGCTTTCCTGATCGAAGCATAAGGTTATCACTTCATTTTGCCTTCTGCTAAAACTAGGCTGTCCTGCTGGTGGTGCTGGCTCCGCTGAGACCCACTGGTCCTTATTCTAGTATGACACTAGAGAAACTCTTGGTGGAAATACAATAAGAAATGAAGAATCTGAGAGAGCTCAGTAACAAGCTGGAATTTTTCTACTCTTCTTTTAGTGGCACCAACCTCAACACTGGGTGAAGGAGAAAGAATGTGTGCTTACTCATGAAAACCTCTGGGCAGATTTAATTCTGATGCGCTACACTCCTAAGCCCAGCTAACCCACTGAGACATGGAAATAGACAATCACTGTTGTTCTTCACCATATTCTTTCTAGAGAAAGAATTTATTTATTTATTTAATGTATATGAGTACATTGTCACTTTCTTCGGTCAGACACACCAGAAGAAGGCATCAGATCCCATGTAAAATGGTTGTGAGCCACCATGTGCTTTCTGGAAATTGAACTCCGGACCTCTGGAATTTGTTAATAATTTTGGGTACTTTTATTTGCTGGATACATGTGTGCATGTGCATGTGCGAGTGCATGCACACGCGTGCACGAGCACACACACACACACACACACACACACACACACGGAAAACATCACAAGGCACAAGTTGGCACTGTTTTTTTCAAAGAACGACAAGAAAAGTGACCCAGAGGAAAGGGGTGTGTCTCCAGGGTTGTGTTGGGGGTCAGTACAATCAAATGCTGAGCCATCTCTCCAGGCTCCTTCACTATAATAATTTAATATTTGTTTGGGTTGAAATCTGTGTGTCTTGACAGCCTGAGAAACATGAGTCATCATCTTCCACGTGCCAGGGAAATTAACAGTGTTTTCTAACTCCCTCACCCCAACACACTATTATGTCTAACACTGATTAGTATTAGTGACATGTTACTAATACAAATACATTCAAATGCAAAGGAAGCAATGTGTAAGTCAAAAAAATCAAGGGGATTGTAGTCATTCGAAGAGAGAAGAGTTTCTCTGTCTAGGGACTCCACAAAGGGAAGATCCTGTAGGGTATCTGTGTGACAGTCACAAGAACATCAGTTATTAAATAAGAATGTCTGTGTCCTGACACTAGGACTATAGAGTTATCTGAGTGTTTTGTTAAAACACTCATTGTAAAAAAGAGGGCCAGGTGACCGCCATCAGGACTCAAGACCTACACGCATATGGCTGAGCTTGCAGAACAGCCTCACAAGTGTTCTCCCACCTTAGCCCATGGAGACAGAACTAAGTCACTGCCACCAAAACTCACTGCCTGCCTGCAAAGAGCCAAACACTCAGGAGCAAACTGCTTCCTGAGCCCATGGGCCCTCAGACCTACAAGAGAGAAAAAGTCCAGTCAGAGACAACAAGATCACCTAGCATCACTGATAACAAGATGGAAAGAGGAAAGCACAAGAACCTAAGCAATGGAAACCAAGACAACCTGGCAACATCAGAACCCAGCTCTCCCACCACAGCCAGTAGTGGATTTCCTAAACTACCAGAAAAACAAGATTTAGACTTAAATTCATACTTCATGATGATGATGGAGATCTTTGAGAAGTGCTAGAATAACTCTTTTAAACAATTACAGGACACTCAAGAGAACACATGTTAACAAATAGAAGTCCTTAAAGAGGAAACACAAAAATCACTCAAAGACCTACAGGAAAACACAATCAAACAGGTGAAGGAATTGAAAACAGAAATAGAAACAATAAAGAAAAAGAGACAACCCTGGAGGTAGAAAACCTAAGAAAGAAATCAGGAGTCATAGATGCAAGCATCGCCAACAGATTACAAAAGATGGAAGAGAGAATCCCAGGGGCAAAAGACAACATAGAAAACATTGACACAAGAGTCAGAGAAAATGCAGAAACTAAAAAGCTCCTAACACAAAACATCTAAGACATCCAGAACACAATGAAAAGACCAAACCTAAAGATAATAGGTATAAAAGAAGACAAAGACTCCCAACTAAAAGACACAGTAAATATCTTCAACAAAATTATAGAAGAAAACTTCCTTACCCTTAAGAATGAGGTGATCATGAACATAGAAGAAGCCTATAGTACGACACATAGATTGGACAAGAAAAGCAACATCTCCTGACACATAATAGTCAAAACACCAAATGTTCAAAACAAAGAAAGAATCCTAAAAGCAGCTTGACAGTACAGCTGAAAGGTCTAGAACAAAAAGAAGCAGATACTGGGACTCTGGATCTGCCTGCAGAAGACTGAGCTCCCAGGTCAGTTGCACAGGTACTTTTTGGACCAAGGGTGAACCTAAGGCCCAGGCCCAGGGAGGTCACATCAGTTCTCAGAGCACAGGGAACTAGTGCTCTCTGGAAAAGCATCCCTTCTGGCCCACAGTGAGGGCCAGGCCCCCACCACCGGGACTCAGGGTCTGCCCTCAGGAGGCTGAGCTCCCAGATCAGCTGCACAGGTGCTTTCCCACCTGGACCAAGGATGAGCCTGAGGCATAAGCCCACCAACTGTCCTACTAGGGAACACCAGGAGAGACTTTAACACCCCACTCTCCTCAATGGACAGATCATGGATGCAGAAACTGAACAGAGACACAGCAAAACTAGCAGAGGTTATGAACCAATTGGAATTAACAGACATCTACAGGACATTTCATGCTAAAACAAAAAAACACACCTTCTTCTCAGCACCTCACAGAACCTTGTCCAAAATTAAACATATAATCGGTCACAAAACAAGCATCAAAAGACATAAGAAGATTGAAATACTTCCATGCATCCTATCAGGTCACCATGGACCAAGGCTGGCTTTTTAATAACAACAAACACAACAAAAAGACCACATACACATGAAAGCTGGACAATGTACTACTCAACAATAATATGGTCAAGGAAGAAATAAAGAAAGAAATTAAGGATTTTCTAGAATTTAATAAAAATGAAGGCACAACATACCTAAACCTATGAGATACAATGAAAGCAGTACTAAGAGGAAAACTCATAGTTCTGAGTGCCTCATATACCCCAGAGACACCTTAGTACACAACAAAGATATATGCACCACAATGTTCATAGCGGCTCTATTTATAATAGCCAGAAGCTGGAAAGAACCCAGATGTCCTTCAGAAGATGAATGGATACAAAAATTGTGGTACATTTACACAATGGAGTA